>NC_089198.1:3632957-3637957 GCF_963930695.1 Labrus bergylta | reverse complement strand
CCCCCAGGTGGGTGACACTCCCACAGCTAGGTGTTTGTTCTGCCCTCTGAGTCTGCCTTCTCACCGTAAACAATAGGACATGGAGCGAGAAAGACCAGAGTACACCAAGCCCTTCCAGAGAGGGGGCGTGGTCAGACACAGCTCATTTACATATTTAAAGGTACAGACACAGAAACAGCCTGTTCTGAGCAGGGCTGAAATAGAGGGGTTTATAGACATGATCAAATACAGGATCAGAGTGGATTTAGAACAAGAAACTTCACACACATGTTTTGAGGAACTCTGACACTTATTTACACTGAAGAAGAGGAGGAGGATATGTGACCTTTAAATCTCTTCTTTACCCTCCAATTTGAAATTATTTGATAATTTTCTTTGTCACACGGGACAGCCAGCGGAACTTCTCACTCATTGTAGACAGTCATGACTCAGAGACACATTTACACAGGATATACTTGATGTCTGCTTATTTTAACGGTATGTGTAAATGTCGCACATTCTTCCTTTAAAGTGTAAGGGAGAGTCTTGAATTAAATTGTTAAAAAACAGAGATGTTAAAACAGAAAAACTTGTCGTTCAGTCAAACCTCTCCAGCCGTCTTCATGCTGCAAAAGGCAGGACAAAGTAAGTCTGTTTAATCAGCATTGAAAAGTTCTTGTCCTCTCAAACATGGACTGCTGCTGCTGCTTGTTAGAAATGTTTGGGACTGGAGAATCAAACTTGTCAAGTCAGCAGTCGCCCTGAATCCCTCTGCCACGGCCCCCCCGCTGTGTCCTCTCCCGCCCTTCACACACCACGCGTGGGCCAGCATCTCCGCCAGCGATTTGGCCTCATGTTAAACATACCGGATATATACTCTCCCTGACTCTTATGATCCTATTTCCATGCTAATAGGACAACCACAGTCACCTTCACCCCACGCTCTGAGGTGAAACCAGATCCGACTTTAAAAAAATAAAAAAACACACACACACAAAAGAGAAAAGAGCGCTGAGGAAGAAAGAATCCAGTCTGAATATAAACAAGTATTTTTAAAGTGTCCAATTCTCCTCAAACTGAAGCCAATTATCTGTATCTCAAGAATGTTTTATAGATCTTTGAGAAATAAAGGCCTCAAATATAACCCTGAAACCTGCTAACCACCATTCATACCAAACAAACGTGTTCTGCTGAGATGACAAAGCCCTCCTTCTTCAATAGAACCATAACAAGTCCTCCACTGTGAAGCCTGATGAGTCATATCAGGAATGACTCTAATGAGCAGTTAGCATCCATCAGCTATTAACAAAAAGGTCACGTCAGCCTTTTTGAGCTCCCTTTAAGGTCCTCAATATTTCCTTAATGAAAAGACGAGTTTGAAAATGATTACCACGAAGGGTTAAGGATTTGAACACCTGAGGAAAGAATTTCTTGAGTGCAAAAGAAATATCTAATAAATTCATATCTTAGTGTTTTTTCTTTTTTGTAAATGCTCAGATTGAAATGATGTTAAAGCTTTGTTCTTTGTGTTTGAGTCCGACCGATTAATCGACCAGCCGATAATAACGGCCGATATCAGCATATCCAGGGACTATCAGTATCGGCTAATTTTATCTCCGATATGTGCCAAAAGTACTTGATGTATTCACCAGTCAAATAGAATTTCATTTGAGTTTTATTGTATTATACTAGCAGTTTTCTTTCACCAGCAGAGGGCGCTGTATGGATTACAACAAAAATCACTCTCAGTCAAGTGGTGATGCACGTACATGCTCAGTTACTTTCCAGTCGAGTGGTCATCTTCATTAGTGTTTGTTAACTGTATTTGAGGGATCAACTGAACAAATGTTTATATCTATAAATATCTCTACAGATTGAATTTAGATCTAAGAGAGATATCGGTCAATAAATCGGTTTTGGATGTTCTTTTCTCCCAAATATCGATATCTGTATCTGCCCCAAAAATCCCACATCAGTCGAGCCTTAGCTTTAGTTTGTTTGGTTTAAAGTGGTGTGGATGCTCAAACTCGAACTCTGCAGACCAAAGAACCAAACTCTGGTCCGCTTCAAAACGGGGGGGGGGGGGGTCTCCATTCGCTTCCAAATGCACCAGAGTTCGGTTTCCTGTAGGTGAGAACGTGATCCGAGCCAAACCCAGAAAGTCAACCAAGAAGCAATGCATTGTGGGTTGAATCTGGCCGACTGTAAACGATGTCAAATAGGTTTGCCGAGCGTGGCTAACGTTAGCAATGCTAACATTACCAGCCTGCAGTCCACATATCTGTGCTAAATGTAGCTACATGTTGGTCTGGCTAATGAACCTGACCCAGCCGACGTACAACTTTATCTCCAATTTATCAAAACTTTTCATGTTTTCATGAACTGTGTGTATGCAAAACAATTAAAAGAATAATTAGGTATTTGGCCAGTCAGCCATATTGGACACATCAACCTTTCAATGTGATTGAGTCTTTTCGGACACGATGACCGTTCTGGAAGGAATCCACCAAGTTGTTGTGAGATTATTTAAGCACCAAACCAAACGACAACTGCATCAATCAAAAGTAGAGTTTTTTTGTATAATGAAATGACTTGATGCGACAGAGGACTTGATTATCTGCAGGAGTCTTTGATCTACTTCCTGGTTCCTCATAAAGCTCTGCTGCAGTCCTGTGTTGACTCTCTGAAGCATCAAACTCTTCTGCAAACACACACGGCTCCGATCTCTCTCCTCTGCCAGAACAGACCGTCTCCCACAACCAGGAGAGGAAGAAAACAAACCCTGTGGCTGAACCGTCAGCATTCAGAGAGCAGGAAGCGTCGTGTCTCAGGACGGGGCCTCGAAGGAATCAGAAACGATGCTCCATTACGGCCCTGAGAGAGACGAGGGGGCAGAGAGAGGCTGATGGGGGGGGGGGGGGGGGGGGCGGGGTAGAACAAATGGTTCCTGGTGCAAAATAAAGCATGAATTAATGATGAGAGCTTAAGTTCACACTGCAGCTAAGTGCTCTGTCAGCTGCAGGGAGGGCTCACCCCCCGAGAGAGAGGGGGGGGTCTGCAATCTGATGCTTCAGCCTCACAGTCGGCTGTGAAATCATTTGTTTGTAGGGAAAATAATAAAGTGTGCAAAAAGACAAACTCAAAACATCAACACACAAACAAACAGGAGGAGCAGACCGGTGGATTTCATGCAGACGGCTTTTAGAAGACGAGAAGAAGAAGTAACCCACCGGATTTTATAGATAACATCGGGTTGTAGTATATGGTCTTTTGTTGATTCTACGACCACAGCGTTCACCTCTTCATATTGTTCTCCTCCCCTCAGCTTCAAATTTGTTTTTAATATTTTTGTGCCTGAATGGTAAGAAAGTAGAATAAGTCGCCCTGGTTTTTTTGTACCAGGCTGTAAACATGTTGTAAAAACACTTTTGTATGTGACTTTGAGGGCTTTTGGAGCCAGCCTCTAGTGGACACTCGGTAAACTGCAGCACTTTACACTTCTAAACTGTCTTCATTTTTCAACACTGGAGGTTGCCGCTTGGTGCCACCTCAAAATTCCTTAACTATGATTGGCTATTTAAATCCACCATTCAGTCTGTGTTGCAACAGCACCTTGTAGTTTTCAGCGTGCGGATGTTTGTTTGCAATTTTTTAAATACTTTAAATTGTGACTTTTTTTTTTTTGAGTCCTTGAAGAATCAAGCGTAGAAGATGTCTATGATGCTTTTATCAGGAGGGGAAATAAATGCTCTTTTTTCATGTGTTTACACACAAACTTTAGGCCGCCCCTGCATGAGTCAGTGAACCAGTCTGGACTAAACTCCCTAAAACCTCTTTGACTTTTTCTAAATTGGTCAAAAGTCGGTTGAAGTCAGCATTTCCAATATGGCGACCGCCATCGTTGGGCTTTGTAAATCCTCTAAAGGGGGGCGTCACTCACTGAGACTACGTCCATGTCTTCTACAGTCTCTGGATTCCAGGAGGTCAAAGGTCATCTGTCAGAGGAAGATGCACCAGTCTGTTTCCTTCAATCACACAACAACAAATCCAAACTCTGCTGCCACTCTTCTGTTTTCCAGAATCACTTCAGGGTTCAGACTGAGGCTGCAGGTGGATGTCATCACTTCAAAAATGTGACCGGCCTCAGGCGGCGTCTTCTATGTCTCCAACGGGAGATTAAACAGGTGATGATTTTACACCTGGAGGTCGACAGAGGAAGCTTTTAGAGCCAGTCGAGGAGCCACAGGCTGGTTAAATACCGTCTGGTTCAAACCGCAGGCTGACACTTTCCAAAATGGATCCCAGGGAGGGACACACACACACACACACACACACACACACACACACACACACACACACACACACACACACACACACACACACACACACACACACACACACACACACACACACACACACACACACACACACACACACACACACCTCACGGCTCTTCTCCATCATTTCTCTCACACTCATGTACACACACAGCCTCCTCCAGCCCGTTCAGTCGGTGTGTGTGTGTGTGTGTGTGTGTGTGTGTGTGTGTGTGTGTGTGTTATTATTTAAAGGTGCATTACCTGATTTTGCAGCAGGGAAGAAATGAAAAGTCACACTTGTTGTTAAAGGAGCTGAGAGGGTGCAGAGTCTTTTAACATGTTTATTATCTGAGTCCTTCAGCGAGACACTGAACCCCGAGTTGCTCCCACTGCTTTGTCTTTGGTGTATGAATGGGATTAGTTACTTCTGATGGTCTCTTTACACAGCAGCCTCTACCGTCACTGAGTGTGAAACACACACAAACACACACAAACAAACACACACAAACACACACACACACACACACACACACACACACACACACACACACACACACACACACACACACACACACAAACTGCATCGCAAGACAAACCAGCTGCTTGGGGTAATTAACTGCACATTCATTGTTCACACAAGCTGTGTCTAACCTCACTCCAGGACACAGCCTGTCTCTCTCTGTCTCTCTCTGTCTCTCTCTC